>NC_056745.1:84265451-84282951 GCF_019279795.1 Protopterus annectens | reverse complement strand
AAAGAAAATATTATTAAGGAACAGTTAAGTAGAATATCAGTATGAACTTCATTACCTATCAGGCATGCAAAAAGTTCCACATTACTGGCTGCAACGTCAGTGCACCCTAAAATGCAGGAGTAATGCTGTGACTACCTGACTGGATTTGGAAGAGGATGATGGCATTGAAGCCTTGCTGCTGGTGTTCCTTTTGGCACAAAGTGTTGCTGCACAGTTTTTAAGATTATTTCTATGCCTCTCTTTTCAAAAGGGGTGTGACAAAGCATTAGCTAACATTGCACCACCACCTCTCTTCCAGAAAGGGGAGGTATCACCAGAGTTGCTCCAGTGCTGTCTCTCACGGCATGAATGACATTACTGCCATCACTGCTATGCCATTTTACACACTCCAGCAGGAAAGTTACTGCAACTGCCACTGCCTTAGCATCCACTTTTCAAGACGGCTCATCATTAAGGTTACCAGCCATACCTCCTCTCACATGGCAAAGAGATATGCCAGTGTATTTGCCACTGTAATGCCACTGTTATTACTGAGTAGAACGTGTGCAACTTCAGCAGGTACTCTGGTCACATTCTGTACTCTATGGATTGACTTTGTCTTTTGACGTGTAAGGGAGAGTCAGGAACTGCACTTACTGTCTCAACAAATGCATGCTGGGTACAGAACATCAGTGCATTGAATGGTGGGTAGAAAGCACCAGTGCAGATGCAACAGTACCAGCTCTGACGTTAAACATACGAGTGTCACTGCCGTTACAACTCTTCCCAGTCTTACCCCTGGATGCTGGTAGTCGGGAGGGTAACTGAAAATGCTAGCATAATATCTTTAAAACTACAGGAAGAGAGCTTCGGTGCTGCTGCCATTATACCACCTCTAACACAGTGAAAATAAAGTGTTTGTCCAGCTGCTATTACAACTCCTGAACTTTTGTTGTTTTTTTTTTTTTTTTTTTTTGGGGGGGGGGGTTGAAGGCTGCAAGGACCATTACACGGATTATACTCTTGTGCAGTATTAGCTCTGATACTCTTCAACAAAAATATTCCTTCAGGAAGTACTACATCTCCTTTGGGGAATTTAATATGGATCATAATATTCACTGCTGCCATATACCCCTGTACCACCTCATACATGTTAGAATGGACTGTATCAGAGGATCTGGTCTCTTTTGAGTGACATGTTTATTGAAGACAAAATAGACATGGAGCTGTTCAGTTTTTTAAGTATGCCAGCACCCAGGATCCCAATACTATTTGGCATCCGTAAGATACACAAATGTGTGAATGATCCACCCATGGGGATGCCAGAAATAGTATTACTTATTCTTGTGCCAAATTTAAGGATCATATCCTTAAATAATGTGTGTCAGAGGAGAGACAGATTTGTAAAGATTCCTGGTCTTTCCTGGCTGATATCAACAAACTGGAATTTAACCAGGATCTTAACTTCTTAACAGTAGATGTCAAGGACCTCTGCTCCTCAATACCTCAATTGGAAGGTATCGAATGGATTAGCTCCATGCTCCGGAGTAAGGGTGCCCCTCTGTCGCAAATAGCTTTAATAGAGGAGATACTGGACATCATCCTGTCATACAATTTCATCACATTTAATGATAGATTTTCCCTCCAAAAGATTGGGGTAGTGATGATGGGTTCCCCTTGTGGAGCAAGCTTCGCAAAACTCGTAATGGCATATTGGGAACAAGAATTTGTTAAGAATCCCCCACAGGTCTCCTACCAGATCCATTTTTACACACTTTTTGGATGATATTTTTATGCTAATTGAGGGTGATTAGATAAAACCCATGAATTGGTCAGGATATTTTAATGGCACAACATAATTCGTAACTTTCACACTGACCTTCAGTAGGGACAGGATCGCATACTGGGACATAGCTCTGAGCAAAAATTACAATGTTAGACGCTACACAGCAAAAATATTTAGGAAGGAGACCTATTCTAACACCTTTCTTCACTTCAGCAGCTGACATCACCTTCACCAGAAAAGATCTGTGGTGAAGGGCCAACTGGTGAGGGGAGCACAAATGGTGATCAGGTAAATTATGATTTTATTATTGAATGTGACAGACTGAAGGAGATGTTTGCCAAAAGGGGATATCCGGGTCCCTTACTTTCTAATCTACTTACTAAAGTCCAAGAGAAAAGATTAAATGGGTTTTATAAACCTATTTCAAGCAATAAAGACAGCTTCATGATTAGAGTAGATGAACAGGCCAGTGTATCCCAAGATGGAAGTATGCCTGCTTGGTTGAGTTTTATAACACCATACAGCATTAACAGTAATGAAATTTTCGGGATTATTAATAAAAAATTGGGACCTCATTGGGAACAATGTTACTATCAGATGTAAGTTCCAAGGCCAACCCCGGATTGTTTTTAAATGTGGCTTTAATATGAAAAACTTGTTGGAATGGAAGAATGTGAATACATTTTTCAATAATAGGTCAGGCATGTACAAATGCAATATGTGCCACTATTGCCCATATATGGAGACAGGGTCGGGTTTCAACATTAGGGGTTGTGAATATAAGACCAAATACAAACTAGACTGCCAGTCTAAATTGGTGTATGTTGCCCAATGCCAACAGTGCCTGGCATTTCATATCGGGAAAACCAATAGGAGGTTAAGGGAGAGAGTTTATGAACATGTCTACTCCATCAAAAAATTAAAGCAAGAAAACGCTCTGGCCAGACACATTAGGCACCACACAGGTCACTCTTTTAAATTTAGGGCAATTGATTGTATATTGCTTGATGTGAGAGGGGGGTCTGGATTCTTTACTGTTAGAAAGACAGGAATTGCTGTGGCAATTACGGACCAAAGCATGTCAATACCCAGCCTAAATGAAGTTACTCCATTATGTGCATATTAAAATTAAAAAATGTAATAAGATAATAGTACGCTAGCAATAACTGAATATAACAAGTATTGCATATTCAATAATTATACAATTATATGTGTATTTCTAACTTCTTTCATCTTTTATTAATAATGATGACTTTATTAATGTTGTATTTGACATTGTCTCAGTATGATGGGAATGTTAACAGTAATACATTAACAGTTTACAACAGTTATGGACGTGGAATGTTTCAATGTTTCACTGTGAAGGAAAGGTCATATATAAAAATATACACAAAAAATCTTAATATAATTTTATATTTTTATACTTTTCTATATAATTTCATATGTACAAGGATTTTTCAAAAAATTTGTGCTTTTATATACGTGTATATATTTACTCTAATTTTTTATACATTTCGAAATAGTTGGCTCGCCAACAAGGGCAGTCATTAATTAATTAACTAGTTGATTAGGTTAGGCACACCACTGGTTGATGCGAGCAAGCGATCATGTGTTTTTATTATATATAATTGGTTCTGATAATGGTCTTTTATCTGAAGAAGTTGCGCAATTGAGCGGGACGAAAAGCGCTTAAAGTAAATAAAGGAGAGTGAATTACTATTGTGTCTTCTGTGTGAATCCAGTAACTTTCTGTTGGCGGTTTCTTGTTTTATTAGTTCCGCACATTTCCTGGTTAGTGCTTTAGAATGGACTGTATCAGAGAATGCCATATACTCCTGTACCACACCTCATACATGTTAGAATGGACTGTATCAGAGAAGTTATACCTCATTCTGATAATCGAGAAAGGGGTGCTGATGAAACTATTATTCCCTACGTTGCACCCAAGGGGCCAAAGACTTGCTCTCTGCAGAAGTGATTTACTCCTTTACAAGACCTATCTTTAAAGCAGGCTTACATCAGAGTAAGTTACGCAGAAGGAAGTCTTTCAAAATTGGGCTCACAGTGTCACATTTACTAACTCATACACTCCTATGCCATAGGGGGTGAGTATAGTACACTCATCTGTTCCTACTGCAACATGCTAAAGTTTCACCTCATGTAAGTCAGGATGGGTGTCACTCTAGCTGCTGTTTACAAGCTCTTACACTCACGGAGTAAGTGTCACTACAGATACTTGCACATATCTCTCATGTCAAGTAGGAAGCATCACTATGGATATTACTGGGCCATGCTCTGCACTCTAGGAAATGTTACCCCACCTTTTACCCTGTGGTCTCCAATTCTCTAATGCTGGAATGTCTGTTGGTTCTGTTTCTCTCTCCTGCTGTAGAAGGACAACCAGTGCTCTGCAGTGTGTAACAACCTTTACATTAAGGAATGATCAGTATCAGTGCTCTGCAGTGTAACAACCTTTACTTTAAGGAATGATCAGTATCAGTGCTCTACAGTGTGTAACAACCTTTACTTTAAGGAATGATCAGTATCAGTGCTCTGCAGTGTTTAACAACCTTTACTTTAAGGAATGATCAGTATCAGTGCTCTGCAGTGTGTAACAACCTTTATTTTAAGGAATGATCAGTATCAGTGCTCTGCAGTGTGTAACAACCTTTACTTTAAGGAATGATCAGTATCAGTGCTCTGCAGTGTGTAACAACCTTTACTTTAAGGAATGATCAGTATCAGTGCTCTGCAGTGTGCAACAACCTTTACTTTAAGGAATGATCAGTATCAGTGCTCTGCAGTGTGTAACAACCTTTACTTTAAGGAATGATCAGTATCAGTGCTCTGCAGTGTGTAACAACCTTTACTTTAAGGAATGATCAGTATCAGTGCTCTGCAGTGTGTAACAACCTTTACTTTAAGGAATGATCAGTATCAGTGCTCTGCAGTGTGTAACAACCTTTACTTTAAGGAAAGATCAGTACCAGCACTACTACTGCGCTTCAGAATCTTCTCGTATGAGGACAGAATGTGTCACTACTGCTGTTGGTGCACCAGGCTCCAGGGAAGGGTGACACTGCTGCTTAATTACTCATTCAAGCGATAACCAGTGTGCTGCTGTTGTGACATGTCACTCTGTTCAGACATAATTTAACCCATACCTGGCATAGGTAACAATACAGCGCAAAACAAAAATGAAATGCAACCTTTTACTCCTCCAGTGCAAACACAGCACTGCAGAGGCTAATTTACCAGGGAAGACAGTTTACTAAAACAAGATGTGCAAAATCAAGTGTGTGTGTGTGTGTGTGTGTGTGTGTGTGTGTATGTATATATATATATATATATATATATATATATATATATATATATATGAAACCACTACCCCAGAGCAAGGACTAAAAAGCAGGCAACGATATGCTTAAATAGGGTCAAAACTTCCAAAATGTATGTACGCCCAAGATTGGCGTCCGTTAGTATGCGAGAGATGCAACAGCTAAGTGCAACTGCTTAAGGATAGCTGCCAGTTATCAACTTTCTACAAGACTTCCCAATTCACAGAAAGCCACTGATCCTCGTATCCATAAATACGTTAGTCATATAACAGTCTTAAAAAGCAGAATAACAAATAGGCATGGACTGCCACTACCATATGACAGGAGCTTCTGCATCCAAAGCGGGACCTCAGCTGCTTCCGAGATTATCTCCAGATAAATCCACAAAAAATCGAAACACCATTCGGTTCTATTCAAATTATCGTTTAATAGTGAGCGCTTTCACGGCTATCAGAAGCCGCTTCTTCAGACAAACAGGTTGGCGCCGATAAGGCGCAGAATTTATACAAAATATTACAAGCATGGGAGTCTCCTCCCACAAGCATCTAAGCAAATAATTAAAGTGCCAGTGCTGTGTTTTTCAACATCAAATGCTTCAAAAATACTTCACAAAATAAAAACTTTACAAAATAAGAACTTTAACATACCCTATTGAGCTCACGAAGCCAAACGACCTAAAATAATGACATAGTAAACACAATAGTCTATATTCAAATATCAAAATATATAAAAATGCATGTAGTTACAACACTCCTTAAATAAAGCATGGGGACGAGTATTGAGAATACCAATACAATATGCGTCAACCTCTCTACTAAAAAATATATACTTGTCACGGTAAAACTACATTAACCTAGACTACATGATTAAAAACTCCTAAAGGGCCAGTATTTCAGTATGAATAAAGCATGGGGACGAATATTGAAAATACCAACACAATATGCGTCGACCTCACTGCTAAAAAATACACATATATATATCGCAATAAAAACGCATTAACCTAAACTACAACAATAATAAAAGATAAAAACTCCTAATGGGCCAAGATTACAATGTAAGTCAGGTCTGTTGCGTAAACATGAATAGCAGCATTTCAAAAGTATCAAAAATGCCTGAAACCAGAACAAAATTAATGTTTAATACAATAATTAAAACTCCTCATGAACCTGAAATGGTGTTTCGATTTTTTGTGGATTTATCTGGAGATAATCTCGGAAGCAGCTGAGGTCCCGCTTTGGATGCAGAAGCTCCTGTCATATGGTAGTGGCAGTCCATGCTTATTTGTTACTCTAGCTTTTACGACTGTTATATGACTAACGCATTTATGGATACTAGGATCAGTGGCTTTCTGTGAACTGGGAAGTCTTGTAGAAAGTTGACAACTGGAAGCTATCCTTAAGCAGATACACTTAGCTGTTGCATCTCACGCATACTAACGGACGCCAACCTTGGGCGTATATACATTTTGGAAGTTTTGATCCTATTTAAGCATATCGTTGCCTGCTTTTTAGTCCTTGCTCTGGGGTAGTGGTTTCTTATAATTTGTCAGAAGGGTTCTGGAGGCTTCTATCATACATTCAACATGCAAGGAGCTGTGGGTGAGAATTCGACTAAAGGATTAATGCCTCAAACACGAATTCATATACGAGATTTGATGAAAGACATTCATAATCCATTGGTAGATTTCGATGGTCATTCATCTACCATGAATAATGAGAATGAAATGAGAGATGAAACACTTGTTAAAAGCATTAAGAAGGACATTGACAACGATATATATAGATTTAAACGCTTACAAACTCAAAGATACCATATGGAGGCATGTCTAGCCAAGGGTGTTATACCCAGGGGTCTAAGGATCCTGAACATGCCGACCTATGGAAATCTTTATCCAGGATTATTACAGAGGTGGCAACAAATTAATTTGGATGCCAGTCGGGCATACATTAGACTCCTCATTGATTTTTTTCTTCCCATTGAGGAAGAATGCAAAAAGAGTATGGACAGCTTGCATCAACGTCTGAATAACATCATAGGAGACAATGCGACTGAACTTTATATGCACGAATTATTTGACAGAGTGGGTCGATATGAAGCCAACCTACTCAACAACAAGAGGAAGAAGTTGAGTAGGGATATTAAGGACTTCTCAGAACAACATGTTTTTGTTTGGCCACGCACGCTACCTGAAGGTAGGAATGACCAGGAAACGAATAGAAGACCTGGCAACATGCACAGCAGGGCAACGTATACCAGAGGTACTCCTGGCACCAATAGGCCAATAAATAGGCATAGCTATACTTCATCTAGTGCCAATACATTTAATGTTGGTAATGTCATCAACTCTGGTTGTAGTAATGACGGCATTGGTCATAATGAACATGATGGCTCTGCTAAAGCAGCACCTCCACTTAATCTTAATTCAGCCATGGCTCTCCCTACCCAAGAGGATCATTCAGCGACAGTACTGGATGCTATGCAATCACCCACAGAAGATGTGGCCACTTCAGTTTATACTACCCCATGTGGTAATACAATAGATAATGTCATCAACATGAACCAAAATGAAGTACCAATCAACACTTCCTTAGCAGGGACGGTTAGAAGGAAAATACAGCTCGATAGGGTGGAACTACACAATCCTATGGAGGCTCCTTTTCCTATTCGACTAAATCGAAAAAGATCGCTAGAGAGCGACAATCTTCGAGGGGCCAAAAAGAAGGACATACCCCCTCCATTAAACTCACAACAGACCCTTCAGAATCTCTGGGGTCAAACAGCTTGATTTATAATATATCTAGCCATGTGCTATCAGAAGCAGAAATAGAAGTTTTGGAGAAGGGTATGTCATTCATACCTACCTCTCATATAGACCCTAGTCAATCCATTCTAGCCTTAAGATCCTTTGCAAGGAATGTAGGGTTGAAGTTAATGTATTTTGATTGTAACAAGAATGAACCCATAAGATTCAAGAGAAGAAGTGTCTTTATACCACCGTTTAATCCCAATTTGGATATATTTGTGAAAGCTGTAGAAAAGGATATCTATGGAATGCAGAAGTCGCATGAGTCTACCTTGACTGAAAATCTAACCAAGATGCAGGTTGAAGCATTAAACAGTCTTAAAAGTAACTACAATATAACAGTACGTCCGGCGGATAAAGGAGGTTCTGTAGTGGTTCTGGATTCCTCTTATTATGAAACGGAAATGTTGAATATGCTGAGTGATGCAGCATACGAGCAAGTTCCTGCAGATATAGTTGATAACATGCAGGTGAGAATTTCTAGGACCTTATTAGATTGCAAGGTTATGGGGCATTTAAATGAAGACCTCCATCTCTTTTTAGTTGTTGATCACCCGGTCATCCCCACCATCTCGGGGTTACCGAAAGTCCACAAGAATCTTCTCCGACCTCTTTTTAGACCCATAGTGGCAGGGGCTGGTTGGCTCACTGAGCCACTCTCAATGTTCTTGGATCACGAACTGAAGGAACCTCTACAGAAGTCAGCATATATTCTTGATGATACCGAGCATCTACTTAGAGAGCTCCATAGGTCAGTTTGTACCTTTGAGGAGGGGAGGATTGACTCCATAATCTTTGTGACCATGGATGTAATTTCATTATTTACGTGCATCCCGAATGACGAGGGCCTTCGAATGTTACATCTATATCTTAGGAATCATTCTGAATTTAATGAGAGTAGAATTGAGTTCCTATTGTTGCTCATGGAAACAGTCCTGGAAAACAACATCTTTCTATATAAAAGAACATGTTACAAGCAGGTAAAAGGGGTCGCCATGGGCACTAGCTGTGCCAACAGCTATGCCAATTTAGTCATGGCGACCTTTGAAGAAGCCCATGTTGTAGAAAATCCTAACATCTTATTCTACAGAAGGTTTGTGGATGACCTTATCTTTTTATGGAAAGGGAATATTGAGCAGCTACGGGCCTTTCATCAAGACTTGAACTCTAGTAGTTCCTTCTTGAAGTTTACCATGAACTATGATGTAACTAGTATTGATTTCCTGGATGTAACTTTATTTAAAAGAGAAGGATCTATCAATACCAAGGTACACCGGAAAACCTGTTACAAACCATCGTTCCTCCACAGGGACAGCATGCATCCTCCCCACATTTTCAAGAACATTATTAAGGGTCAGGCCATGAGGATCTCGAGGCTATCTACGAAAGAGGATGACTATCGTATGGGGTTGAATGAACTTGGTGATGGGCTAAAGGCACGTGCCTATACACATAAAGAGATTCAGAAGGTATACAGGGAGATGAATGATCTTAGGGAGAATAGAGCCAAGCCGTACCTTTTCGGTGGACGAAGTAATACAGAAAAACCCGATCAGCATCATGGGGATAGACCATTGGGCTTTGTTGTACCATATGGTCAGGGTACGCATCAACTCCAGTCTATAATTCAGAAGAATTGGAATATTCTCACTGCAGAAAGTAACATCATGAAGATAGTAGGTCCTACCCCTAACTTTACTTTTAGCAACATGTTGAATCTCAAGAGACTGTTGTGTGGTACGAGAAGCACTACCACCCATGAGAGAACAGGTTTCGAGAAAACCAGCAAATGCGGGAGATGCCAGCAATGTAGATTCATAGATGAATCCCATTACTACAGACATCCGGTTTCTGGCCATCTGTGGACTATTAACTGTAGCAGTGACTGCAATACCAGAAATATTGTTTATGTAGCCCATTGCGTTGTATGTTTTTCATTTTATGTGGGCAAAACGAATAGAACTCTTCGAGAAAGGATACGTGACCATAACTATTGTTTGATTAGAAAGCAGGAATATAGTGCCCTAGCAAAGCACACACTTAGAGAGGGTCCAATGCACACATTTCTATTCCAAGTCTTCCAAATAGTGGAACCCAGTGTAAGATTAGGCGATATAACCAACCTTACTGAGCAAGCTGAGTTAAGATGGATGTGCAGGCTAGCTGCGCATAGGGAAAAGGGCCTAAATGAAGTATTGTCAATAAAACCCCACTTAAAAGGGAGACCATTGAGATAGCTCTCAGGTCTATTAATATTATAATGACCTTCCCCAGAAATTAAATTATATTATAATGCTAAGATTATCTGAAGCACTGGTGATCTGTGTTTAGATGGTTAGTTAATTGGAAGAATGGATTTTAAGGTTCATTTGCATTATCTGGTTGGATTTATATATTCTACATCTGGTCATTGCCAGCCTACAGTGTATATGCGCCCTTGTTGCCAGGTTTTTATTTGATTCATTCTGCATTAGTTTTGGTCTCCTTTCTAGATAGGCCCTTTATGTTTATGAAGGCTACCACTAGACACATATGTTGTTGGCCACACATAGACAATATAGATTTTTGGTATTTATTATCATTCAGTTTTTATACATTATCAATTCACATTCCACATATATATATATTTTGTGGATGTATTTGATTCATTTTCACATGCATTTATTAGATAGGTGTGTATATATATTTTTTATATATATTTTTTATATATTTTTATATACACATTATTTTATTGTGTCAGTATTGTTTTATTCATGTATGTTTTCATGGTCTTATTTATTAGATACATTCTTTATTGCTAGTAGTTTCTGTATGTACTGCTTCTGGTAATATTTTGCCTATGTAATACCATTTACTTATATATTTTTATAGCGACATCCTGGTCATATGCGTTTTTAGCCTTGTAGTCCACACCAGTTCTACATATTTCTTATTTAATAGGTAGATATTCTTGCATAAATAGTTTTAGGTAATGTTGTTGCTCACACCATGCTCGAGAATTCACACTATGAAATTTCAGGTTCATGAGGAGTTTTAATTATTGTATTAAACATTAATTTTGTTCTGGTTTCAGGCATTTTTGATATTTTTGAAATGTTGCTATTCATGTTTACGCAACAGACCTGACTTACATTGGAATCTTGACCCATTAGGAGTTTTTATCCTTTATTATTGTTGTAGTTTAGGTTAATGCGTTTTTATTGCGATATATATATGTGTATTTTATAGCAGTGGGGTCGACTCATATTGTGTTGGTATTTTCAATATTCGTCCCCATGCTTTAATTATACTGAAATACTGGCCCATTAGGAGTTTTTAATCATGTAGTCTAGGTTAATGTAGTTTTACCGTGACAAGTCAATATATATTTTTATTAGAGAGGTTGACGCATATTGTATTGGTATTTCCAATACTCGTCCCCATGCTTTATTTAAGGAGTGTTGTAACTACATGTATTTTTACATATTTGGATATTTGAATGTAGACTATTGTGTTTATTATGTCATTATTTTAGGTCGTTTGGCTTCGTGAGCTCAATAGGGTATGTTAAGGTTTTTATTTTGTGAAGTATTTTTGCAGCACTTGATGCTGAAAAACACAGCACTGGCACTTTAATTATTTGCTTAGAAGCTTGTGGGAGGAGACTCTCATGCTTGTAATATTTTGTATAAATTCTGCGCCTTATCGGCGCCAACCTGTTTGTCTGAAGAAGCGGCTTCTGATAGCCGTGAAAGCGCTCACTATTAAACGATAATTTGAATAGAACCGAATGGTGTTTCGATTTTTTGTGGATTTATCTGGAGATAATCTCGGAAGCAGCTGAGGTCCCGCTTTGGATGCAGAAGCTCCTGTTATATGGTAGTGGCAGTCCATGCTTATTTGTTACTCTAGCTTTTACGACTGTTATATGACTAACGCATTTATGGATACTAGGATCAGTGGCTTTCTGTAAACTGGGAAGTCTTGTAGAAAGTTGACAACTGGAAGCTATCCTTAAGCAGATACACTTAGCTGTTGCATCTCACGCATACTAACGGACGCCAACCTTGGGCGTATATACATTTTGGAAGTTTTGATCTTATTTAAGCATATCATTGCCTGCTTTTTAGTCCTTGCTCTGGGGTAGTGGTTTCTTATAATTTGTCAGAAGGGTTCTGGAGGCTTCTATCATATATATATATATATATATATATATATATATTTAGATACATATATTTATATATACACACACACACACACACACACACACACATGCACACATATAATTTTTGGGATAACCTATAGTAGTTTGAAAACTCAGAATGTCAAACTATCTGTGCTACTTGTTTAAAATATCAAACTTTCAAAAATGCCATTAGTTGTTTGTGCGAGACTGCAGTACATCAGACTGTGAGATTTTGTCCTTTACCTGCTACACTGCAATCTTGGAGTTGGTTTACATAAGTATCAGGGGTTGTAAGGGGCGCAGTCCACCTTTTTTTTTTTTTTTTTTTTTATGGATTTGTTATTTTTGTTTTCAAGCTTTTGTGAATGATATTTTGGGATATGGGGATTTATACACACATACAAATACACAGACATGTACACATACACTCTTCTTATCTCTTTTAACTCATGAAGTCTAATGTGGATCTCTACATGAAATTCAGTTACCTTTTCCCTAAAAACACTGTACCTGCTCTCTATAGAATGATCGGTACTAGTCTATTTTCTTTACTTATCTATGTATTAATTAATTACTTAACATTTTTGTCTAGAAAAGTCTAACTGGGTAAAATACCCCTTTTCACCAAAGGTCCAAAAAGAAAAGCTTCTTAAAAATCCACAATGTGTTCACATTACAAACATTTAGTAAGATAATTATTGTTTTGGTAAATGCTAAACTAATGAAATGCACTCCAAAATGTAAAACAGATTCATGGCAGTAATATACTGAACAACTGGCTGTTAGAAACATTTTGTAAAGAGATTGAGAAAAGCTTTGCCTACAGGAAATTTCTTGAGTTTCAGAACTCAGCTTAGGCAAGGGTTGCATCTGAACCAAGATTCTTTACCTTAACCTTCAGCTTCAGCCTTCTGACAATGATCTCACCTGAGTTAATGTGTTAGGTTAGGGCTGGTCAGCATAACCTACTCTTTTAGTGGTACATGTATATGAAAGATCCCATCCTTTCTGAACTTCTGTCCTTTGCTGAACAAATGGTTCTTCAACCACTAAAGGAATGGTATTCATCAACTGACAAATAAGACATGCTAGTGCAACAGATTTATATCCCAACATATTCCCCACCCGTGGAACAAATGTCCACTACATGTCAAGCAGAGTAGGATCCTTGCCACCTTCAAGGGAAACCTAAGCAACTGGACAGCAGCCTCCAATTCTCTCCTGGTCTATCTTGGGTTGTTGGATTTGAAGCTAGAGGGAAATTTTGATATGATTTTTGGCTAGGTTTTTTAATGATCTGCAGACTGGTATGAAACTATAGATCAACCTATATTACTACAGAGCATAAAACAATAGATGAAGTATGATGCAATCAGAAAAAGTTTGCAAATGTTACTACAGAGACAGCCTTAATGCAAAGGTTAGTTTACTGAATTAAACAACTCATTACAAAAGAATTCTAGTTTGTGTAATAAGCATGCTCTTGTTTGGAATGAGACAGTCCTCAACTATCTGCTAAATCTGGGATGCGACTCCTCATATTTGGCTAATGCCAGAATTAACAGTTAACTTGGTATCTAGCTACACTCTCAGGTGTCACAATAAGTCACCTCTCCTCAACTTTTCTCACATATATAAGCCCTATCAGCACTCTCTCAGACACTTTCTAAACCCTATTAATACCACAGTGAAAAACTTTGATCTACAATAATTTATTCTTACAGAATTTCATTCTGTCATTTGTCATCAGTATTAAGTCCCAACACAGCTAAGCCATTACATTCTTCGGATCTCTGCTTTTATTCCTTTATAGGATTTCAATAACACACAAATGACAGTCAGGGTCAAACCTATAACAGAAGGGCAAAAACCTCAGGGAAGATCCTAGTCCACTAGCACCATAATGAGCTTAGAAACGCTAGTATCTTCTAGTTTCCTTGCTGTCTAGTCAGGAAATGACATCACACCTAGTCAATATCTTCTGGTTTGCTAGGTGTCCAGTCAGGAAATGACATCACACCCAATGAACAACTTCTTTCCAGCAGCAGAGTATGGTAGCCAAAGACTTTAGATACACCAATAAAAAGTACACAGGACTGTGCGATTTCTCTTGAAGATTGGGAAAAAAACAGTTTCTGTGCTTGAGGAGAACATCCTGTGTGTATATGTGGGACGATCAGCATGGATAGCCCATTGCACTTCCCATTCCGCTCTGCAAACCAGGCATCTGCAGGGAGGAACATAGGGCTAAGGCAAAAACCCTGGAACCATCCTAATGGCCGTCTAAATGAAGGCCCCTTCTGTCTGACTCCCTCCTCATTGAAGGGAAATGAATGGGCCTATTTGCTGAGAAAAGATTTACGGCTGATAGGCAGTAGCAGCAAAGATTGTAACAAAAAACAACACTCATGATTCTGCAGCTCACTTAATTAGTGAGCAATATCTCATACGTCAGAGTCCTACCTGTTTTCATAGGCCCTATGATACATTGCATGTTGTGGGAAAATCAAAAGGAATAATTCTACATTTCAAGAAGTGCCACAATGGTGTCAAAGAAATTGCAAAATCATGCTCAGAGAAAAAACTTAGTAGGAGATACTTAAATCATGATTGTTTACATATGATATGACATCAGTGGTTGAATAAGTACAAATTGGGCCTCGAGCGGTTTGCAAACCATGGGCTTCCGGCCATTTTTTTCCCTTTTTCTTAAGAGCATGAATAAACGGATTAGTTCTTTAGGATTCACCATCCTGACAATGTGTACTTCTCCACCAGATTGTTTTAAATGATATTTATTGTTTAATAAAGTAAAATTTGTTCATGTGTTTCTGTTAAATTTGAGTAGACTTGAACATTTTTTAACTAAGAAGTGAAACAAGGCTTACTAATCAGTAATAATAATGTAACTCATTTCAGAGCACTTCAACCATAAAGACCATTTAAATCACTGTTGTTATAATTCATCATGTTCTGTACCTATAAATTACACCCATACTACTGACAATGTACAACTCACATGTCTGATTATGATACAACAGTGGCCATAGTAAAGTATCCTAGTTTGCTTTATACAGACACACAGCAGTCCTGCAAAAGCCAGACTAATGACTGCTTAATGTGAACATTTCTGCAGGGTCAGTTCATTCTTTATCTACAGAAAACCCTCATCTAGCAGTTGGTACACATTAGATGCCTGATTCTATCTTCTATCAACAATAATGGTTACAATGGTTAATGGTTAATGTATCTCAAGTTTGATTCATACAAACACAGAGTAGACACAATTAAAGGATTTGATGACAACAGCAGTGGCTCTGGAAATGAAATAGCAAAGTGCAATGGAAGGAAATGCCAGGAAGAAACTGGAATGTTTTTCTGGTAAAGAAGCCCTGAACTACTGAGACAGACAGAGAGAGATTTAATGAAAGGGGCTGTTCCCCATTAGCATGGAACTGTTTTGAAGCTACTGGTTGTGAGCATGCTGCTAGCCTTAAGACTTTTACTTCAGATAAACTTGGATTTTTAAGTGAGTTTAGATAATAAACAACACTGTTTTCTAATACTGATGCCTCTGCTGCCTTTACGGTCCCACAATACATATATTTGAATAATAATCACAGAAATGCGCTTTACCATTAGTTTTTCAAGATTCAGCATGGTTTTACTTACAAAGGAGGTTAACAAAAATGTGCTCCTCTTAGCAAAACAGGAAGAAAAAATATATACTTACATGGAAATGCAGTTCTTAACAGTAGTTATACCTTTGAAGAAAAAGCAACTCAAAATAGCCTGCTTCCCACCCAGCCACAGTACACAAATTCTGTCTCAAATTATTCCCAAAGAAATCCAAATTTCGCAGTTATTTCCCTTTATCAACTTCACAACACAAGCAGCAGTCAAACAGGAAGACTCAACAGCTCTCCATTTCGGCATAGCAAACTTCACAGGTAATCAGCCTTTCGAAACTCTCCTTAGCATGGAGAACATCGATATCTGTGCAGTAACAGAAACCTGGTTTAGGGCTCCCGAGAGCACCCCAGCACTACCAGGTTATACCTCATACCATGCTTTTCGGCCCCAAAACTTGGACCAAACCACAAAAGGAGGGGGAGTATCGATATTCATCAAAGATACCCACACCTCCAGGTTGGTGGCAAAGCACAAAGCATCAGAGACTATCCATGTGCAACTAACAGTGGGTAAAACTGCCTTCCAGTTTATAGCCTGCTACAGACCACCCTCCCAAACCCAGGAACCCCACTCGGCCTTCCTGAGAACACTGGAAAATATGAAGGTCTCTCCAAACACCATTATATTGGGCGACTTCAACTACCCAAACATAGACTGGGAGCATTACTCTAGCTCCAACACCCTAGCCCAAAGGTTCCTAGAATTTATAAACTCAAATGTTATGGAACAACTTGTTACCACTCCCACAAGAGGGGAAAACATACTGGACCTGATCATCACCAACATGGGGACTCTATGCTCCAGACCAGAAGTGTATCCCTCACTGGTAAGATCAGACCATAAACTAATCTCACTGGATATTCACATCCTGACCCCACCCCCTGCCCAGAAAACCACAGTGAAAAACTTCTCTAAAGCAAATTTCACACTCCCCAAATCCGAGGTGGAATCCTTCAAAGCCCCTGGGCCTGTGGAAAATATGGCCCAGACCGCAGAATCCTTTACAAACGCATTCTATGAACACCTTCAGGAATGCATGGATCATGCGATCCCAAATAAAACCAAGACCCAATCCTCCAAAGGCAAACGTCCTGTCTGGTGGACCCCAGCCATAAACAAACTATACAATAGAAGGAGGAAGCTACTAAATGATAGAGCAAAATCCCAAAAACGGAAGGCATCACTGATCAGTATTAGCAAAAAACTACGGACACTCATAAAATTGTCTAAGGCCAGCTTCGAGAGAAAAATTGCACAGGACACTAAGGATAATCACAAGGCTTTCTTTAGTTATGTTAGGAACCTGGGTGGTAATTCCCAGATATGCTCAGAATTAGTCCAAAATGACAAAAAATACACTGAACCCACAGACATTGCCAACATCCTAGCTGACAGGTTCAGCGCAAATTTCTCCCTCCCACCAAAAGGGCAAATATCTATCCCAGCAGAGTGCTGCCCCCCTGACATCTCAGATGCTAAGGGCCACCCTCTCCAAAGCAAAAAACACAGCATCAATGGGACCAGACGGTGTCCCGGGCTGCGTCCTACATGAACTCCAAGAAGAGCTAAACCCAAACATAAAACTACTGTTTAATCTCAGCCTTACTACAGGATATGTGCCCAAAGAGTGGCGTACAGCAACAGTGGTCCCTCTCCATAAAGGTGGTGCCCCAACGGATCCTGGAAACTATCGCGCCATAAGCCTGACTAGCTTGGTCTGCAAAGCTATGGAAAGG